>NW_026731880.1:752500-797860 GCF_028476545.2 Physella acuta
TACTTTGATATGTACTTGTGTTATAATATATATTCATTATGTGTACAAAGTATAATGTAAAACTAGTTAAAACCATTCATTAATCACATTTATAAATATTTTATGATTAGATTTTCTTATCGAGTTTAATCCATAAAGAGAGAGATGTATTGTAATGCCTTTTTTTTTTTTAAGTAGGGGATGTAAATGAAAACGTGTTGACTTAGGCGCTACATGCGCTGTTGTTTCCATTTGAGTTGTTGTCCTTAAAAGAAAATGTAAAGTGGAAATAGATGACTGCTCAATAAGGTCATATTAAAAAGGTGTCAAGCCTGGGGAAAAAATGTTCTTTTTTGGCAAAATGCTTATTGGGATAGTTATTGAATTATGTTTAGATATAAAATAGTTTTTTTTTCAACCCTTCCCCCATTGAATATCTGAACATAATTTTTTAGACGGAGTGCGATAACAATAAGATGAACAGTGACACAATTTTGGACTCGTCAAGAACATATATGTTGGTCTAGCAGGGGTCTCCAAACTTTTTAGTCCGAGGGCCGCATTAACTATCACATTTCATTTCGGGAGGTCAATTTTGTTTCTAGGAATGTAGTGATTTTTCTGAGAAAAGTTCACCAGCCCTCACCAACACACGTTTTTTTTCCGTGCACAAAATGATCTCCGCGGGCCGGATGAGAGGTCCTCGCGGGCCGCATCCGGCCCGCGTGCCGTAGATTGGAGACACCTGGTCTAGAGGACAAGATATCCAAATATACGGCCGTGTGCTAGATGATAATTGGACCACGCACTGGTGTAGGTGTTTGGGGGATGGTATGTGTGTGTGTCTTTGTGTGGTGGGGGGGGGGGGCATGGTATTTGATACATATAACTTACACGTAATGTGTTCATATAAATCATCGGTCGCTCGAGTTCCTAAGCGTAATCTAAGTCAACTTATACAGTACGATGTGTGTAGCGTGAAACGTGTAACTTTATACGTTCGGCAATGTACACTAAAGAAATGCTAAATAATAAAGTAAAACGTTTATAAAATATATTAAGCTTTAAGGACTTGATAAAAACATTACACAATGTGATATTTAAATTAATGTTGTTTGGTATTAAATTTTGAAGAAAGTGTACTACTAATATGTAAAAATTGACATTGGTCAAGCAGAACCAATATAATGCAGTGACGAACTGACCATTTACGTGAGAGGATGAGCTGACCCCTGAAGCAAATTTTGCGAGTAGGATGTATATTGTTCGGAGAATATCGGAGCGTTTAGGGATCAATCGCGGATAAGCGAGTAGTAGCGGAGCTTGATATTTGTGTGAATAAAGCATTTCCAATCAGACTAGAGACCGAATATTATTAGTAGTTGTGTATAGTAGAGTTAAAGAGAATAGAAGATTTATTTTGTGCAAATAAAGCAACATTATAACATGTTTTGAAATAGACTTGTGTTTGATCTTACACACTGTGCCAGGCTATACACAATTAAAAACAAATAGGTCTACAGTGTGTGTATCATTTTACACATACCGTTCCGTATGTATTAGTTATATGTTTATCGCAAGTAACAACTAATAACTTAGTACAATGCATGTCATGAACCCATCGATTTCTGAACTAAACACAATCCACACAGCATAGAAAACGGCCAACTATCTTCATTAATTCATCTTCAGGCAATAATTGTAAATGTATTATTTTGATATTGGGTGCTCTTAAATAAATATATAATATTTTGATTTGGTTTTTTAAACGAGTTTTTCACAATTACTTCCCATATTTGATTTCCCAACAAACAACGGCAGACAACTCAAAGACATAAAATCCGACAAATAGATAAATAAACTAAGTTGTATAAATAATATTACATTTATGTATATATGATTCATTGTCATTAATTTGTTTATTATAAGATATCTAAACATACTTTGCAGAAAAATGAAACAATTAATAAATGCTTTTAATACATTTAAAAAAACAATACTCTGTACTTATTTCATGTAGATTTTTATAATATGTAAACTACTAAGTGAATATTCATTACCCAAAACATGTTCACTGTTGGCTAAATAATTGTTTTTAACGAGCTGATTTGTATCTGACGTGCATAAATCTGTCTCAAAATATTATGATCGAAAAGATTAATCTGAGGGTGTTAAATTTTGACATAAGTGAATGAGAAATGGAATGTCTTCTGACTCAGTTGACAGAATCGAGATAGGATTTAATTAAGTAGATGGCAACAGAAAGATCGTTTATTTTTACATAAGTCAATCTACGTGTATGGATGGAGGGGGGGAAGGGGGCGGTAGTTATCTAAGGTCATCGGGTGACTGCCTGTTGTGTGATGCGAAAATTGACCCGTGCTTAAACACGACAATGATATTAAAAAGACGCAGCTGTTTACTTGACTACACAATGTATCCATGTCATGTCATATCGAATCAACGTATTACAAAAATTGCACGATATTCACAATTCAAGATATATGAAGCATATAGCACATCCAACACACGATATACCCAACTCATGACATGTCCGAATCCGGATATACCAAACTTACATTATACAAAACTGACGATTTAATAATCTCGGAATATTCCCAAATCATGATATACCCACTAAAGTATACCAAATTAACGATATAAGCAACTTAAGATATACGGGGTTTTAAAAATATATTGTCAACTTGATACACACAATCAAAATTAAGACTAGAATATTCGATTCGTTAAAGTTGTGCTATTTTATTTTACATTTGAATCTATAATCTACGAACAAAAAGGCAATTTTCGCCCACATTTCACCGATTGTAGTCCAAAGGTCACCAATTGTCGTCCGAAGGTCACCAATTGTCGTCCAAAGGTCACCAATTGTAGTTCAAAGGTCACCTATTGTAGTCCAAAGTTCACCAATTGTATCCAACATGCCACCATCATTAGCCCTCATGTCTCCAACAGTTGGATATGTGTAAAACGAACTATCGTCACCAAAAAAAAAAAAAAAAAAACACTCTTCTGACGCCCTCTCTACCCGTACCCAACTCCTGCATGTGAGATGAATAGTTAAAGTAGAAGTAAGACATGTTTGTGTTGTGTTTTCTTCTGTATTTGTGAATGCGTTTGCGTTTAGTTTTGTTCTGTTCACATTTTAAAAAGATTCACCGTGGCGGAGCACGGGTATGCAGCTTGTCTTTAATTAATTGCGTTAGCTGACACGTTTGTGTCGCTCTTATATATTATGTTATTGTAATTGTGGTAATTGAACCTTCTTAACATACAATGACGGATTTTGTTCACATAGATGTCCGAAAAAGCCAATCAGTCAGGATTGTATAACCATATTAATTTCAGTAACAGTCAGGATGGTATAACCATATTAATTTTAGTAACAGTCAGGATTGTATAACCATATTAATTTCAGTAACAGTCAGGATGGTATAACCATATTAATTTTAGTAACAGTCAGGATTGTATAACCATATTAATTTCAGTAACAGTCAGGATGGTATAACCATATTAATTTTAGTAACAGTCAGGATTGTATAACCATATTAATTTTAGTAGAAGTCAGGATCGTATAACCATATTAATTTTAGTAACAGTCAGGATTGTATAACCATATTAATTTTAGTAACACCGCGCATGATTTTGAGAGTATTTATTGGGCCTCTCGAATACCTTTGAGACTGTTCTCGCCTGGCTCCATTGATCCCGATCCATTATAGTTGTTAGATTAAGTTCCAGACACACAGTTTATTTTAATAAAAAAATAGTTATTAATCAAGAGTACCTAAACCACAGGTATCAATATTGTTTAAACCGACTTCATCGTTTATGCTTGAAAAGAGTAAGCAAACTCAATACAGTTTTCCTTTATTTGCAAATACACACATGTTCGAAAACGCAGCATGCATTAACTACAAATTTCAGATTTGTTTACAGCTTGTTATTTTTTAAATAAGTACATTAAATTACATTATACAGCCGTTTATTTTATGTTGGTTTTTTTTTCAATGTTTTTTCTTCCTAAATCTTAATTAAGCTCGATTTTCTTGACTATGTAAAATAAATGTAAAACTCATTTTCTAGTTTTGACTGTAAAAAAACGTGTTTTCCTTTTTTTCTCCATCGCTACCAAACCCTCGTCTTCTATCCCCTCCCCTCTCCAGATATGTTGTTATGTATAGATGATCTCTTTTATAGCTGGTACTCTATTGTATGCGAAAAATGTTATGCGTACAGTTCAACACATTACGAATTCTACTGGTAATAGTGAAGCAATATAATACACATTACCATGGAAAAGGATGGCAATGTACAGAATTCTTAGTTTGTGTTTGTTCTAAATTCAAATGTAAAATAAATATGGGTTATGTTTAAAATGAATAGGGAAATTATACAGACAACAGCGAAAAGGGTACGTAATGTTTATCAAACGAGATCTTCGCTTTTTTTTTCAAAAAAGTAAAAAATATAGATAATGTGTTTTGTTTGCAATTACAGTAATATTTCAACATAAAACAATGAATCATCTACAGTTTTAGATCTTGATTAAATTAAATAAATATTGCTGGTATATAATATTTCAAACATTTATTAATTTGACAGATTTTTTACAATATTGTATTTCTTTAATACAATGGTATATTAAATAGGTAATTAATTCCCTTGCACAATATCCAAAGAAGAAAAAAATGCTTGGTAAATACTTATCTGCTTCGGAAAAAAAAAAACATTTTAAAAAGTATGAGCAACATTGTAACGAATCTGATGTATTTATTTAAAATTAACTAAAATAGAAAAAATGTAACCATATAAGATACGTAGGCGTCACTTTTGGAGCTGGTCAAATGTAGCACAATTTAAAGTTGTGTGTGTGTTCAATATGGCAGGCATTATGTTGATACAATCATTACTTAAGTTATTGAAACTGTCATTTAAAGTAATGGTCGGAGTAGTCGAGTGACTGATTGCACCGAATCTCTTCTCTGTATTTGAATAAGTTCAAAGTGTTCTATCTGTTAAGGATTATGTACAGAGGTCTTAGCTGTAGCTTCAGTTTTTTCCTAATGTTAATCAGGTTCCCATCTGAACTGGTTGGAAATAGCAATTTAGCTATCGTTTATTTCCCGTAATATCATTAATGAAAAGGAATAAAAAGCAAACTTTAAATGCTAATTGTCAATATATAAGTACTATTATTTTGTTTATAGTGTGTATATAATGTTACCGTTACGTAAAATGTAACATTAATTTAAATAGACCATTATGTTCATGCAATAATTGGATAAACGCATATTTCACTCTATATGTCAGTGTGGATACTAGGACTAACATAAAATAGGTACACTTAAATGTTTATTGCAATATTTTTGACATAGGAGAACGTTGTTCGGTTTTGTCGAGCAATATTTCTGAGACGTACAGCACTCAACCAACCAAAGATTAATTTTACATTTCTACTCACATACTAGAAATAATGTAAGCACTGTTATGATCAGTCAATTCATAGATTGTAAACTTTATCTATTACAATATATATATATATATATATATATATATATATATATATATATATATATATATATATATATACATATACATATATACATATATACATTTTTATATATCAAATAAGTAGCCAACAATTTATTTTTCTAATATGAAAAAACGTGTTCCTTGAAAAGCAGCATTATATTGTGTCTGAACATTTGGTTTATAGAGAAACAACAACATGTAGTCTAATTAATGTTAAGACAACACAAGGCGCATAGGCAACAGCAAGATACATGTAAACATTAGCCGATTAATTTCTGCAAAGTTAACATTTACTCGATAAATAATCGACATCAATATAAACACATTAATTTAAACAGTCCCCTTAAAATAGTATGTCACTGCCACATTCTCTGTTGTCGATATACTAATGCTTAAGGTTAAATAAAATATGACTAACATTTAAGTTAGCATTACTGTTACAGCATTCATTATTGGTCGAATTATATGTATTCCATATTGATCAATACGTTTTCAATATTGACTGGTTAATTGAACGTTTACATTTAATCGCAACTTACAACTACGTCTCGTGAGTTATGTTGCTACCGAGGAAACAAGGGCAGTGACTTAACCTAGTGTAAAGCGTATATATTTTAGTTATTGCCTCCCTTAGACCAGTCTTTAAAGTTTAAACTGTCGCTACATGGTTCCTAAGATCGTGTCAGTGTCTGTAGTACAGGTCTGTCACAGTCACCCATCGTCTCACGAGTTCGGCCTATCTGGTGATGTGAGTTGTCACGTCCGACTGACGTTGACTTTTATTTCTCCTTCACCACAGCGTTTCTTTCAAAGTTACACGAAAAGAAAAATGAGTTTCTTGATTCTAGAGTAAATAAATCTAATACCACAAAAATAATGACGTTATCGATACTTAATAATAAAGACACCTACATTACTAACTAATGTATTTTTTTTAAATCTTTAAAAGTGGTCTGCATGTAGAGTGGTTCTTTCAGACTTTTTAAGGGGTGGGCGGAATTTGATCAAAGTATATTTTCTATATAAATTCGTTATCGTTATAGGAGGCAGTAGACGTTCTCAAAGGGCTCAGAAGTCAACATCATTACTTTTTGTAAACTATTATGAAAACATTAATAGGTATTATCTTTTTTAAAGAAAAAGTACAATACACAAAGAAGACAATGTGAAACATTAGTGAACCCCGACCTACTGACGCCATTAAAACTTCAAAGTAACCCGACCTCCTGACGCCACTAAAACAGTATTGTAACCCGAACTCTGACGCCACTAAAACAGTATTGTAACCCGACCTCTGACGCCACTAAAACAGTATTGTAACCCGAACTAGTGAAATATTAATGTTACCTATCCTAGTGACGCCTTTAAAACATTTATGTAACCAGACCTAGTGACGTCATTAAAACATTTATGTAACCAGACCTAGTGACGTCATTAAAACATTTATGTAACCAGACCTAGTGAAGCCATTAAAATATTTATGTAACCAGACCTAGTGACGCCATTAAAACATGTATGCACTAAATTAGGAATGTAACCCGTTCTAGTGTCGCCACTAATACATTAATACAAAATATTACCACATGCATGTTTTCTATTCTTTTATGGACTTACGTGCAGGTGACAATTATGCAATAATAAGCGATTGAGGAGATTTGGCTGCAGAGGGTTTCTTTTATTCTATTTTTACGTGTACGTGTGCGTGCACGTATACATGTGCGTACAATCTTATAAGTGAGACAGCTCACCAAGTTATTAGCTAATTGTAACATATAAACATAACACTACACCACAACATTGGCCCAACACACTTAAGCTCCCCATATATGAGACGTGTCTTTGTGGCAACGACGCACTATTGCAATGTAGGTCATAGAGAAACGAGGGGGCAGCATATCGTAGGTCAACTAGACATTGGTCAACTGACCATTTACGTGAGATAAACAGCTGTGGATATAAGTGGTAGTTGATCATTGGATCGTTAAAGGGGAAGTCGAGAAGTGGGGCCTATGCATTTTTTTATATTATAAAAAAAGGAATAGTGAAGTGATAGTAACATTATTCAACCTACTTATACAAATCTTTTTGAAAAGTGTAAGCAAACTCGATAAAGTTTTCCTTGTTGGGTAAAAGAGCAATACATTAAGAAAACAAGAAACACCGACACCCCACAGAGATGCATTTCTCTGGCCCCCGAACCGATATTTGTTAATTAATGCGGCCCTCGGGCTGGAACGTTTGGAGACCCCTGCACTAGTTGAAAATAATATCTTGATCCAGTCTGTTTTTTTTTAAATTATCTCAAGGACGTTTGGAACAAGAATATACAAGAGCGTGGGGATGGTGTCTATAGAATAAAGATAATCAAACTGCAGCTATGGTAATCGTTTTACAAAACAAACATCAAGTCAAAAATTGCAAGAAAATTAGATTTTTTAAAACTATAATAAAACTATTAAGGTCGGCCGTGGGTCCCTAAATGGCGTGCCCCCCTCCCCCCGAAGAAAGTCCTACCTTCCCCCCGAAAATTTCAAGTGCCCCCCCTCCCCCCCCCCCCCCCCCCGGAGAAAAAAGTCTGGAAGAAACAATGACTGTAGTTCCGCCCCTGTATGTAGACTGCAGTAAGCCTAATCTATTATACACATTTAAAATGAACTAAAATAGAAAATATCTAACCATGTAAAATATGCACCTGCTAGTTTTGGGAGCGGGTCGGATGTAGCTGTATATAACGTTGTGTGTGAGTTTAATATGGAAGACCATATGTTGATACAATCCTCAATAAAGCATTCACTACATTGGTCTGAGTAGTCGAGTGATTGATTGCCCCATTTAAATTATCGGCCTTTTGGCTAAGATCAATGTTTTCTATATGTCACGGGTTCTGTACGGATGTCTTAGCTGTGGCCGCAGTTTTTCCTAACGTTAGTCAGGCACCCATCTGAGCTGGGTGGACATAAGGACGTCCTACATACATGGCATAATGTTTGGTTAACTTAGTTATCAGTTCTGTTACATTGGAACATCCATGTGGTTAACTCGCTAGTTTTTTGGAAAATATACATTGATGATATTATTTTGTTTCATATAAACAACAAACCTCGGCTAACTTATCTGAATCAAATGTTACAAGACGTAGCACGTGAAATGTGTGAGTCGCTGTTGAGTTCGTTCATCACTTCCCCCTTCTGTTGACACACGGCTCTCCCTATGATGCAGGAAGGTAAACAACAACACCATGTCTTTCAGTTAGCATAAACTGTGTTAATTCTTAGTTCTGGTTTGTAGAATTCAATCGAACGACAAGTTAGTTGTATCGTTCACTTCAAAGTGTCGGGATGTGACAGTTACCAAAGAAAAATTATGTTTGCGAATATTGTTATTTAATTGGCGCAATATTAATATGATACCCGTTTGTTTTTATTGTATTAAACATAAAACATTAAAGAGAAAAAAATCAAAACAGCAGATGTCTCTAAAAATGCACGACAAAAATTAACGTTACTTATGTAAATACTGTTTTAAAAACAAAGCAATGAAACACTATATTTGTTGGTATGTTTTATTTTCTTCAAATTGTATGTTCAAACTGTAAAAAAAACAACTACATATGCGTTTGTAAATTAAAATTCATTTTATAGTTTTTACTGCAAAACCGTTTGATTTATTTTTCTCTCTATCATCATAAATCCCTCCTGTTCCTTCCCCTCCCCTCTCCAGATATGTCGTCATGTATAAAAGATCCATTATATATATGGTACTCTTTTGTAAGCGAAAATTGATATGCATACAAATCAACACATTATGGGTTCTACTTTCAATAGTGAAGCAAACAATACACATCACCAAAAAAAGAAAAAAGGATAGAAATGTACATTATTATTGGTAATTTGAAGAACGTTTTCTGTTCTCAATATGTATTTACTTTTAAAACAGTATGGATATTTCACCAAAAGAAGGTACTCGTCAACAAACAATAGACAGAACGATATCCTCGCTTGTTTTTTAAATGGGTAAAACTGAATGCTATTGTG
Source organism: Physella acuta (assembly GCF_028476545.2). NCBI lineage: Eukaryota > Metazoa > Mollusca > Gastropoda > Physidae > Physella > Physella acuta. Next base: position 762,070 of record NW_026731880.1, read on the forward strand.
GCTTTTTTTTGCAATTACAGAAAATTTTTAAACATAAAACAAATGTACATCTATTATTTTATGTATGTTTTTGAATAACTTTGTTGTAAAATATATGTCTAATTTTAAAAAAAAATTAATAAGTCTCTTTGATAATTTTTTTGTTTGATTACCAAATGGTCTATTTAATATGCAATTACTTCCCTTGCACAATAACCAAACAAGAAGAAAAAATTGGTAAATACCAGCATCGAAAAAAATTAAACAAAAAAATACAAAAAATATGGGCGACAATGTATCGAATCATAATTATACATTTAACATAAACTAATATATATATACTATGTAACAATGTAACATACGTATTTGTTACTAAAGCGATGGTCAAATGTAGCTCAATTTAAAGTTGTGCGTGTGTTAAATATGGCAGGTATTATGTTGATACAATCATCAATCAAGTTATTGAAACTGTCATTTAAATTAGTGGTCGGATTAGTCGAGTTACTTATTGCACCGATTCTCTTCTCGACATTTTGACTAAGATCAAAGTGTACTATCTGCTATGGGTTATGTACGGAGTCAGGTAACCCATCTGACCTGAGTGGACTAATTGCCCCGTTCATTTTTTGGGGAAAAAATGTATCATAATTAATCATCAGTTATTTTGGACGCCAAATTATATTAGTAAAATAAATCATAACTAATTACGTATATAACAACTTATTATAAAAAAGCCCAATTAACAACACACTGCTACCAATTTGACGACAACACCAAACACAAATTAAACGATACTATGTAGGCTACACGTGTTTTTATTTAGTTTAAAATATGAGTTAAATAATCTTTTTTTTTAAATAAGTACAGATATATTTTAAGAAAACAAAATGTAGTTCGCAAATAAAAAATGTAATGTGTATATACGTATATATTAATTATACTCCCCCTTGATCATTGTCACGTAGTTAGGTACATTGCTACTGCTCTAGTTGTGATTGCTATTGTATAAGGTAGGCAAAGAAAATAACGTACTCGGTATCTGCCCTGAAATATTACGGTACAGTAAACTGTAATTACTTGTTTATTACTTATTTGTATTTTTTAAATAAACTCATCTCTGAACTAATGTGTATGTAACAGGATAATACACATTTAAAATGCTACAGACGATTTGAACACAGGGGCTTTGACTATAAGTGGTTTGTAGGTAACGATGTTATGTTTTTTTACCACATTGTCTTTGCTAAGATGTGGTTTGTCCACACATGTGTTTTATACATATAGGATATTTGAATAGGTCTACACATGTTTTACTCATATGCATTTATTCCACATATATTTTAATAATTAAAAAAATATATGTAATTGAAGTTACAATGTTTTTGCACCTTAATTAAACTATCCTTTTCCGGTTAGGTCCGATTCTTTTTTCTCAAAATAAAGCACATGAGCCAACAAACAAAAACGCGAATATATGCTTCATATCGTTATCTCCATAAATCAGTTAAAAATATAATAATATGCTAAACATTCATTGTACTTAAGTTATATTGACAACACTCATACATATTAAAAATGTCTAACCTAATTAGTTTTTTGTTCATATCGATTTAAACCATGAATCCAATTTAAAAACAAACGAAAACGGTATGGCTATCTTAACTGACTTTTAAAGACACCCGAAGTTATCTGTATATCTTAATTCCCAAGGACAAACAAAATGGCTTTTTTTTACACATTCTACAGTGAGTGACCCGTAATATAATTTTGGTGACCCGTGGACTACTGCTGTTGACCCGAGGGCTTTTGCTGGTGACCCGTGTGATCTACTGTGAGTGAATATTTCAATGTGATAACTGATCTAAGTTGTCTCAATCAAACAGGAAAGAACACGAGGGGAAACAATGCATTGATCCATTTCAATTACCTTACTAAATTTCTTCTAAGCCGACACAAATATAAACTCACTAAGTAATAAATAAAACAGTTGAGTTTTATTGCTAGATATTTGTAAAATACGATGTAGGGTAAGGTGATTATCTTGAGTATGTCGTGTGATTGATTACTTGGCACATGTGTAATTAAAGTCAAACGTTATAAAATTAGGAGATCAGTCTTTACGTAACGAAAACTCACGTTTCATAACACATTTTATTGTAAGGCTAATTTTTGTTTTGTTTCCACAAGTAAAACAGCATACACATTAATGTAATGTTGCTCTAATTTATTGTATCGGTTTAAAAAAAATGTGTATATAATGTCCTTCATCCAGCCGCTATATTTAGTTTATACAAACTTAAAAAAAAATGATATTTTAAGTTTACTTTCAGACACCAACGGCAACAATTGTGGTCCAATATATATATATATATATATATATATATATATATATATATATATATATATATATATATATATATATATATATATATATATATATATATATATATATATATATATATATACATATATATATATATATATATATATATATACATATATACATACATATATATATATATATATATACATATATACATACATATATATATATATATATATATATATATATATATATATATATATATATATATATATATATATATATATATGTATGTACAAGAAATATACTGTATGTGGCACTGTGATGACGAAATAGTGTAATGTTGGTCATAGATAAGCGATAGGTAGCGTAGGTCAACTAGACATTGGCTAAATGTAAAACTGCATAGAAAGGAAAACTCAGCCTATGTGTTACTTGAAGAATATGATTGTTTTGGAAAAAAAATTACTTCATTGTGTTGAAGACACTGAGAGCGGTAAATTACTTAATTTCGAAAATTCTGAAAAAAAAATATAATGATAAAACCAAAGCTACTGTTAACATGAATCACTTCAGCGTTACTTTAAACAAAATGAGAGGTTTCAGCAATTCAAAAGAAATGCAAGTACTCTGAAGTTCATAGTAGATTCTCTCTACACAAAAAAAAAAGAAATGAGATTAACTTTGAGCTATTTGGAATTGATGCTGGTTCGCTTCAAATCAAATTATTAGATTTGAAAACCAAACATTTGTGGAGAGGTAAGTTCACAGATCTTTAGAGCACGTCTAAAAGATCTAAAAGAAATGCCGCGAGTTGAGGCCCTATTATGTGACGCATTGAATGGTCTTCCATGAAGCTACAGTGAGGTGAGGAAGTTAGCATTTGGAGTGCTGACGATCTTCGGGTCAATATATTCAAGCTAGCAATCGTTTTCTTTCATGAATATAATACAAAGTATAGCAGCTAACTAACACAAAAAATAAATAAATCTAGAGGCGCGCTTGAAATTGAATACAAGCTATGAGCCAGGTTTAAACAAACTTTCAAAAGGCATGCAAGACGAAACTGTTGTAAATAGTATTCAATAATGAAAGCTATATACTTTGATTACTGATTTTATTATTTTAGCAGAACTAGATAAACTACATTAATACTTTTTTTCTGCGAAACATGTGTATGTTTCTATTTGAATAAATATTAATTCATATTTAAAGCTATATAAATATATATATATATATATATATATATATATATATATATATATATATATATATATATATATATATGTGTGTGTGTGTGTGTGTGTGTATATAATCCTAATCAAACATCATAATATTGAAATAAAAGTGTTGGTGGTACTTGTTAGAAAACAGTTGTTTCTTTACAGCTTTATTAAAATACATCCGCATAAGCATTTCCACTAAAAAAAAATGGTGGAAAAAATTCGTGATAACCATGACAACGGCGGCCATCTTGAAAATTAACCCCTTCGTAGGTTTTCCACCATTCATAAAATATTACATTTAAAGCCCAATAAACAATCGATTCAAAATCTTCGTCCATATTTTGGGGCACTCAGTTAAAAATGTAAATGCATATCTTCAAACTAATTTTTTATGAATTTTCAAAATTTGTGTCCGTTTAAAACACTAGTTTTAATGCCCCAAAATTCCCCCAAGTTAAGTGTCCCCCCCCCCCCCGCCCCCCCCCTCGCTACGCCTCTGCTGTATACATGTGAGCTATGTGTCTAATTTCTGCTTTGTACTCTTCATTAGTTAACAGAGTGTTGTTTAGTTTCCAATAACCTGACCCTGTTTGTGTGTGTACGTGTTTGATACTTGTGTCATGACTGCTTTGTGGTCGGTGAATTTCAATGTTTGTGTTAGGTGTTTTGTTTTGCTTGTGGGGATGTTTTCATGCGCATATATTCTGTCTAGCCTAGCTGAGCAGTTGTAGGGTGTGCTGTAGTGGGTGGTTTCGTTCTGTTGGTTTGTTTTTGTTTCGTATACGTCCTTCAGTTTCTTACTGTCCAAGATGTCATTCAGTATGTCTATTTGTTCTTTGTCATTAGTTACTCTGCGAGTCGCGTTGTCCCTCCTCACTGTCACGTCAGCTATATCCGTCACTAGGTTGAAATCATCCGCAATAATTAGAATCTTGTTGGTAAATTATGTATTGATCGTTTGTTGAAGTTCCCTGTAAAAGTGTTTTTGCTCTTGTTTTCGAGTGGGTGCATACATGTTTATAATGTGTATCTCTGTGTCTTCGTTTTGTTTTGCGGCGTATGCGAGTCTACCCTGTGTGTCTGTAGCCGTGTGGTTGAACCTGTACTTGTCTGACCTACAAAGAATGCTAGTTCCTCGGCAGCGTTTTTGCCCTATGCTGTGTACTGTGTGTGCTGTTCCTAGTGTGCTGATGTAATGTTGGGCGTGTTGTAGTGACTTGAAATTAGTTTCTTGTAATAGTATGATGTCTATCTTGTAATTGTTGATGAGTGTTTGTAGGGCGGGGATTTTACCTCCCGCGCCCTTTATGTTAAGTGGTATTATTTTTTGTGTAGCCATTTCTGTTTTATTGAAGGGGAGGGGTTGTTTAGTCGTCGGACATTGCGTTGTTTGCTGCTTCCAGAGTGCCCTGGATTTGGCCAATAATGTCCATTGATGGGGTCGACTGGACATCCGCCACTATTAGCTTTCTGGCACTTTCCTCGTCGTCTGACGAGTCGTCAGTCGATGCCCCTCTCCTGGCTCTCCTCATCCGAGCTGAACGATTTCTGGAGAAATCTAAAGTAAAATTAGTATGTATTTGTTTCAAAAGTTTCATAATGTAAATGGAAAATGCAGCCAATTGTGTAACAGTGTGTAATAAAATTTGATTAATCGATAATCTTCCATTGTCTTTCAAATGAGTTAAACATAATACTATTGTGTGGGTGTTTGCAATTACATATTTTTTAAACAATAGACAAACGCTCATATAAATATGTTATCACTATTGAGTAAGAAATATTATTTATATTGGTACGTTTTAACACATTAAACGGAATGTCATGTTTATTTTTTTTTTCAAACGTATTGCGTCTATTAAATAGGTAATTGTTTCCCTTGAACAAATTCTAAGCATGAAAATAGTTATCTACAATAAAAAAAATAAATAAATAAATATATAGGCGAAATTGTATTTAATCATTTGAAGTCATGCAAAAAAATAGCTAAACAGATTCTCTTCTCGGCATTTAGACTAAATTAAAGCGTACTGTCTGTTATGGGTTATACACGGGGGTCTTAGCTATGGGCGCAGTTTCTCCTTACGCTAGTCAGACTCGTCTCCAGCATATAAACTCGTGACTTTCGAGTGAGAAATTATGGGATATAAAGGTCTAAATATAGCTACATCATTTTTAAAAGTAGTTAATGATTGCAATGTGATGTGTATTGGAAGCCATCTGTCATATTTTTTATTTTATTTTCATCCCCCTATGCCAAAATCTTTGTACATAGATTTTAAATCTCCAGGCGATATGCATGGCTTTTTTGTATTAATTTTTGCACTACTACTTTAATATTTACTTAAAGCTAATTGCTAAGAAAAGTGTGGTAATCAAATTAAAAGAATGTGTACAGGCATATTATAAAATGCATACATTTTAAAAATATAATTAAATACATTTGTGGTTATATATTGTGATACAGTATGCTCCATGTATGGTAATATATAATGCTTTATTTTAAAAGTAGGGGAGGTAGATACAGCTGTATTGAGTTATGCATTATTTCCGTTGTTGTATCCCTTTAATTAGTATTCAGCTTCTATGTAAATATGTGTGTCCGTCTCGTCCCTGTGAAGCCGAACAGTTTGAGTTTTTCTGTCACTGTAATTGTGGTGTCATATTTTGTTTTAATGTCCGTTTCATTTAATTTTGGATTTCTCCGCATTCATTTTGCCCCCACTGCCTATTCCGTATTATATAAATGCCTATATTATTATCTTAATTTATTTCTCCGTCTGAAGTTAAACATTGGTGTCGTCAGCATATGCTATACCTTACTTTTAATGTGGATGTAATGTCTATTACTTTCTAACATGGGCTCTATGCTAAGTTTGTGGAGTAGTGAGGAAGTGGGGTAGGGCTAGTAACTAGTTCAAGCTGGTGTATGTATGCATTTATTTCTCTTTGTATTTTTTTTATTTTACTTTTTGTGCGGGGGGGGGGGGGGGTGGTAATCTAATTATTTTATCTCCTTTATTGAACTTGTACAGAATAATAATTATAGATTGCAACTAAAATTATTTAAATACAGTATTTCTAGTCCCCCGATACAACTTACGATCATTACAATTGGTATATGTTGTTGATACATGAACACGAGCTGTAGAAGTCAAGTTTGAAGCGGGTCACATATGTGATATCTATAGGCCTATAACTGAGATCTGGTAACATTAAATGATTTGTTGTTCAAGCTATGTAAAGCAGAAAGAAACTAGACGGAGTAGTCAAACATTGTCTACTAGAAAAGACTAGCACGTCATAGCATCATCTGACATGATTTATGTAATATATTGGAAAATCTACCATCTAAGCATAGTATGAGTATATAGAGTTAGCTGCCATCTGCACTCACTCATCGGAACTCCCGCTTTCCATTAGGCTTTATGCAATGATCAGTTTCACATAGATACCAAACAAAACTACCGTAGACTGTTGCAGCTTTTCTACTATATTATGTATGAGTCATTTTGTAGGCCTATACCTACGAATATAATTGGATATTTATTCAAATGTAGATTATAAAAAAACCTCCTTGCGCCCAACCCCCCCCCCCCCTTTTTTTTTGCAATCATTGCAACCTGATTGTGCTGTGTTAAAAGTCTGTTATAAGATAATTATATAAACACACAAACTTATTGTTTTACAATTATGCGATAGTGAAAACAGAAATAAATCGTTAAACATTATTTAAACGAAGTTTTTCGAAACTAGTTATGTTTAGAAATAAAAACATCACTGCTTTTTCTGCTTCCGATTACATAGATAGTATAATAAGTATTTAAGAAATGTCTCACTCATTTAGATTTTAAATAAATAACTTAAAAGTTTTTTTAATTAAAAATGTATAGTACTTTTTATTTTACTTAATTATTTTCAACCGAATTATATTTCTAACTATTTATGCAATATATTTTAAGTTTCTTTCCTTGCTAATTTTTATTACTGGAATTGACGCACAGTAATTTTTTTTAAAGAAGAATTATTTATTTATCAATTGATATAAAATCCAATGATAAATGTATATTCTAAATTTTCCCCCTACACACACTAGACAGAAAAAAAATTGCATGAAGCTTGGTTGATTATAAATGTCCGAAGTTTTTTTTTTTTTTTTTTTTTTTATGCAGACTTGTGAAGAATACATTTATTGCTATCATCTAACACTAACTTTTTTAATTCTTGATTATGTTTTTTAAACAGTCGAGATGATAGACTCTTTGTTTTTCTTATTGACTTGAATTTCTCATTATGCAATAGTTTAACAAGGAATCGGACTCGCATGATTGCTAATGAGACAGATATCTGAACAGATTTTTTCTTTTAAGTCGGAGTGCGATAACAACAAAATAAACAGTGACACCATTTTCGACTCCGTCTGTCAATGAAAATTGACCTCAAAGTAAAATATTGCCTAAAAGTAAAAAAAAAAAAATAACAAAAATAAAACCATTGTCAGATCAATCGAAACATTGATTAATCTAAAGTTATTGCTTGTCTTTAATATATGTAAATTTCAAAGTTGTATGCGTCATGCATGTTTGTGGTGTTGTATTGTTAGGACGACGATACGAAATCCAAGTATCTGCCCTAAATGTTTGTTGGTTGCTGATGATTGTCCTAATGATTTCTTTTAGAAGATTTAGATGACCTCTTGTATTGGTTGGTTGTTGATGATTGTCCTAATGGTGAGTTCTAGAAGAAAAAAGTGACCTCTTGTCTTGATGTCTTTTGTTTAACCCAAGTCAAGTCAATGTATTAAGATGTTTGTAAGTGAAAACAAAAAGTGTACATCCTTATCCTTAACAACCATCTACGGACAAATGATTACAGTCAAGTTATAGTTGGTAACGGTTTAAACTCAGTTTCTCATATTTACTACAAAACGTGTCTTTACACTTTATGAACCTGTCTCTAACGCCACTTGATAAATAATCCGCAATCCCCCCCCCCCCCTCTCACTAACACACACACACACTCTCTCTCTCTCTCCCCTTATCTCTGAAATGAAAGCAGAATATTTTAGAACGAATAATTTAACATTCTTGTTTTGGTTTCATTTTAAACGATGTATCGACAGCTTTCCATGGTTTGTACAATTAAACTAAGAATTATTTATTTAGCATATGAAAATCTATGTAAAATAATCATTTACGGAACATACTAATTTTTATTGGTTTGCTCCTGTGTTGTTTTTTTTTTTTCTAATTTAATATTTACAGTAGTTTATTCATGTTTTGCCAAGATTTGTTCCGTTTATAAAAAGGCACATTCAGTTTAGAATACATGTCATTCCTTTATTGTGTAACAAGACTTGTGACACAACCAAAGCCGGAATGTTTTGTTTGTTGATAGTTTATTTTTTATTAATTTTATTATTACTACATGTTTGTAGAATCTTGTTTAATCTCTAATTAATTAATTATCTGATTTAATGGACATGATTTTATAGCTTACATCTCAATCTGTTGGAATCTAAAAATAGCTAGACTCACCAGTTTTGTGTTATTATAATTTTAATTGCATGATCTACTTAACAAACAACTCCTTTATATATTTGTTTTATACTAGAATCAACTGAACTAAATATCATAACACGAAAAATGAACAATTCATTTGTATTTTAGTAATATATAAGTTCATTTGGGAGTTTTTGTTTAAAATAAATGTTCAGTTGAGAGATTGTGTTCACTTAGATATTCATTTAACGGGCTGTAATCACATAGATGTTCAATTATTTTTCTGTTTTTCATCTCGTGTTTATGTGACATATTTTGTTAACATACGATAGTGAAGTTCAGTTCGTACCTGACATTGAAGTAAAGTAGAGTTCACTTGTGTCTGTTACATCGGAATACAAAAGGATAGAATATTCAGCATTAACCACAACCGCCTTTACTTTCCCAAACGTGAATGAGGTACCCATAAAGGCTGGGTGTACTCGTGTTGTTCTACGGACTTAAATACGAATTAAAAATAGGGGTTGGCATGTATGTTCTAACATTCGACCGTACCGTCAATAGCTACGTGGTCTATCGGACGTAATTGTTGACTAGGACATGGGTCGGCAACCTGGGGCTCGCGAGCCGCATGCGGCTCTTTTAATGTCAAGATGCAGCTCTTCAGCTCCATGCACACATATTAATCATTATTTTAATTTATTTTTAAAACTCATAAAAATATTAGTCTGCAATACTCGGTAATTAAAGATATAGATCTAATAACAATGTAACGTTTCTAATTTCGAGCAGCGCGCTAAACTACTATAATATGTTTTGTGCGAAACATGTGTATGTTTTTATATGAATAAATGTTATTTTATATTTTAAGCTATTTATTTTAAATGTAATGTATATATATATATATATATATATATATATATATATATATATATATTATATATATATATATATATATATATATATATTTATTTATTTATTTATTTATTTATACTGAGAGAAAGGGAGCGCTATGTGTGCGTGTGTATGTGTTTTCTTTTATGCATTACTATCCCTTTCATCCAATCACCATGAAACTTTGGGAAGTTGTTTAAAATTCTCCTGGGGAGGTATTTGCGAACAAAAAATTTCAAATTCGTAGGAGTTGCACCCCGGCAGGGGTTTATTTATTTATTTCTTTTTTTTTTTTTTTTGCAACGGTGGCGCCCCGAAATCGTGCGTATATACGATATATAGAAAAAAATAAAAGTCGGATGCTGTTCGACACTGTTCATCCGAGTGCCATGAAACGTTGGAGGGTAGTTGAGAATACTCCCGAGATTTCTGCGGGAAAAAAATTAAATTTCTTATGGGCGGCCCAATTTTTGTCAGTACACGTTTTGGTGCACAGAGTTCGAGAAAGGCTGTGTTAGCACTTGGCATCCTTTAATTGGACGTGCTGCATAGCGAGTAACGGGTACTTCTATATTCAGCGGCAAAACGCCAACAGGCGCAAAAGCCGGCACCACGTCGATTGCGCGACCCGAAGCGCCACGGGCTCACATGCGAGAAATATGGCGCCTACGTTCGTTTTTTAAAGGCTATACGCTAAAGACAGTCTGGGCAACAATAATCATTAACTTTATCGAATCATGCGCGCACTCCGTCTTCCCAGCAAGGGGCGATTTGGCGCCCTGTGCTTACCCGTGAGCAGCGCGATAGGCTATGGATACAATGGGTTACTAGAGTCGCTCACTTAATCGAATGAGGTGCGTCCTCCGGCGTCTCTGAAGGGTGCAATTTTGGCGTCAAGGGCTATCCGGCTAGCACTAAGCGCTTACCTTAGTATTAAGCAGCACCCTACAATATGACATTCGATGATGATTAAACCGAGCTAGGGGTCGTACGCAGCGCCCCTGCGTTAGTGTAATCGGGTTCAAGAGAGCGCCACTTTCCGTCCTCGACAGTTAGACGGTGAGTGATTAACGGTGATATTACGGTGAGTGATTAACGTACATTCAAGGCTTTGATACAACACGCCATGGTGGTGGGCGGTAGTGTGGGAAATATGATCCAAAACACTTGAGTTGTTTACATTTAAATGACAGTTTTAGAAAACAAGGAAGTACATTGAAATAGGGAGTAACTAAATATTATAATAAAATAGCGAGTATTTATTGTTTATATTGGTTATTATATCGTTCATTACCGAGTGTTGCTGACTAATACTTTTATGAGTTTAAAAAAAAATAGTTATTGATATTTAAGCATGGAGCTGAAGAGCCGTATCTTGACATCAAAAGAGCCGCATGCGGCTCGCGAGCCGCAAGTTGCCGACCCCTGTTCTATATCATTTTTTTTTTACGTTTAGAAAGTTTTTTTTTTTTCTTAATCCTATTTTTGATTGATTTATTCAAATAATTTAAAAATGTGTAAGTTAATTCGATAAACTTTTCTGAAATTGGTAAAAATAAAAAAAAAGCAATACACAAATCATATATACACTCACCTAAACTTTGAAATTTCTATCAAAATGTTACTTAGTAGACTTAAATGTTTTTTTTTAATCTTTTTCAAATCATTTATATGGCATTAAGTTTGTAATGTTTGTTTCCCTTATTAAATAAACCGGGAGTGATCTCCCCTAAACTATCATGTATATTCTTATATTAAAACGTCGGGATTTGCAAAAATCTCGATTTTTTTTTGCACGATTACAAGACTTTCTCTATGCACTGTATATACGAGACAGTAAAAATATCAGAATGGGATGTAATTAGTAAATTGTATCTTTATTGTAAAAGAAAAAAAAACAATACAGTTTGCTCACTGGCGTAGCCACCGTAAAGCTAGCGTAAGCAAGGCATAGGAGCCCGTGGAAAATAGGGGCCCTTTTCCCTCTTTATAATAATTAAACTTTTTCATTGGAATTTTAATATTTGTTTTATGTAGATAATTTTAAAAAGAAAATGTAAATACAGTTTATTTTCTACTCTAGAAAAATTAAAATTTCCAAAACGGCCCCAGTCCTTTCTTACTGTGCAGACAGTGGCGTTCAGTGGGCGGGGGGGGGGGGTCGAATAGGGCCCATCCGTAATAATTACACTAATAGCGTTGTCGCATTGTCGGGCAAGCCATTTAGATATTTAGCCTAGAAATGAACTTCGACTTTTTTGTGAGATTGTACATGTATCGCAACAAACCTCAAGTTACTAGGAAATTACCTACACCTTGCTCCCATCTGTCTGCCCTCCCTGAAATGCCATCCTACTAAGCATTCATGATAACAATTGAGCCATTTAAAAAAAAAATAACAACCATGGACAGTGTTTTCATAAAAAGATAAGTAAAACATTTGTCAATTGTTTTCTACTATTTTTTTCCCTTAAAGACATGTCATTTGTTGATCTAATTTATCTTTATTTAATATGGCGCTACTAAAACTATGAGTTTTTTGCTTTTCAACCGATCGCCAAGAAATGTGTAAAGTAGCTGAGAATATTGCATAGCAGTGTTTTTTTTCCCAGATATTTTTCTAGAAAAGTACCTGAAAGAAACTCTGACATTTGGGAAGGTTTCTGTCGTTAAATTATTATTTTTTTTTCTGATGGCGGGGCCCCAGCAGTAAGGCCGTGTGGTTTGCCACCCAGAGTTTTCCAGCGGCTATCAGAGCATCCGGGGTCTGTTGATTGGGTGTCCGGCGCAGAAGGTCAGGGTCACCACTTAATTCGCGGGCAAATCGCAGAGGCGCAGCAAACGGCGGTCGTGTAATTCGATGCACCCCGGGCTCCCCCATGAACACTAAGGCGCCTATATTCGTTTTAATGAGCGCAATCCACCAGGAATACAGAGGACCTCTAAAATCGATTACTAAATCGAATAAGGGGAGTCCTCCAGCGCATCAGCAGTAGTAAAAGTTGCTCACCTCGAGATGGCCAGCGGCTACCTGAGTGCAAGGGATCCGTTGATTGCACGTCCTGCATGGGTACAACTTATTCAACGATCAAACTGCAACAGGGACGGATGACACCAAGCACAAGAGCACCCTACACTAGGGACACGGGGGCCTCTACGTTAGATGATTTAAACCGAACCAGGGGTTGCATCTGGCTACCTACGGTAGTGTAACTAGTAACCCCTGCGACGTCGGTAGGCGGTCGCCAAAAGGTATTTAACCTCCCTTTTAAAGAGGATGATTAATGTACACTCAATACTTTCATAAAGCACGCCCAAGGGCGTCTGAGCGGTATTGTCGAAAAACACGCGCCCCAGCAACACAGGTTCGAAAAAAAAATAGCAGTGGCGATTTTTACATTTTAAGTATCTCATTTTTAGCAGGCAAGGTCACACGAATTATGTTTATACTTTTAAAAGCATATGTGTGTTTTATTCAATTATTTTCCAATTTATTTAACGTACTTGCTTTGTTAATTAAATAGGTAATTACGTCCCCCTACTAAAACTTTCAGAAGAAAAAAAAAACAACAATACAATATAACACTTACATTGCTCACCAAGACTAATAGTAAATTAGACTTAAATTACTATAATCACTATTTTGTTTTGTAATTTGATGCTAGAAATGTTACTAACATTTAGACACATTTGAAATAAACTAAATAGAAATTATGTAATCATGTATGATATATAGTAGCTATTTGGGAGCGGGTCAGATATTGCTCAATATAAAGTTGTGTGTGAGTTCCATATGGCAGAGATTATGTTAATACAATCCTTAATCAGTTATTGAAACTGTCATTTAAAGCAGACAACACAATGTTGTTGTCAGATTAGACTGAGGATTATTAGGAGATAGGCGAGACAGTAAAAGTAGAGAATAACAGGGTACAAGAGTGTAGAAGATTGATTATGTGCAAATAAAGAAATATTATAGCATGTTTTGAATTGTACTTGTGTTTGATTTTACACTTTATGCCAAGCTACATACGATTAAGAAAAGGCGATAACGGTTAAGTAACGTCCGACATATCAGCCTATAAATATATAACGTGTCACACATCGGTCTACATTTACATATCATGGCATACATGACCTTACACGTACGTATGATGCCATTCATCGTTTACCAGATAACTTAACTATATGTGTATTACCAGTCACACGTTATATGTGTAGTGTACATATCCGCAATATTAATGTGTTTCTATATAAATGTCAGCGTCCTTACAACAGATGAGTTGTTATGACAATCAATTGTCATCTTTTTTCAAGGAACCATAGGCTTCTATCAACCCAATATCATAAAGAAGTTTCCTCTTTTATTTTGATATGTTTACAATTAAAAGTAATAAGCAAAAAAAACTAAAGATCAATGTAGCACCCTCAATTGAACTTATTCGCATGTCTATGAAAAATGTAAACACATTAAAACACATTTTCAGACTCTATAAATACAACAGCTTTAAACAAAACACCTACTATTCTGAACATTTTTTTCTATCTCTTTCAAATTATTATTTCATAAATATTTAGTTTGATTTACATGTTAGGCGTAATAATTTGGTTTATATTTGTTTTATATGTTCTTTTACACGGCTAATAATTAACACTAGAATGGCTTTGTCTCCCTTATAATTGTGACGTCTTTAATGGGAAGTAATAGCAAAATAAGTAAAAGAAAAATGTATGTCCAGAATAAATTGTGTTTTGGAAGTTAGAACATACCATCATCAGGGGCGGAACTACCATACCGCCAGACCCCGCAATGCGGGGGGGCCCAGGCCGTTTAGGGGCCCAAAATCCGACCAAAAAGCAATGACTTTGTATCCCAAAATTACGTTTTCGTGCACCTTAATTATGGTTTTGTAAAAAAAAAAAACTACTACTGTAGTGATGTTCTACAGTAGCTAACACACGCTGTTGCGTAAAAGAAAAAAAAATCTACATAAGCTTTAGTGTGCAAGATAAACATTCAAACACTTCAATTACTTATTTCCCTTTTTTAAATAGTCAAATAGAAGTGCCCATAAACCCCTTTTAATAGTTTTGTACTACACAAATTGAAAAGCAATTACTTCTCTTAATTATAATTTTTTATAAAATACATACTAAAGAATGGCATAGTATAAAAAGGAATTTAAAAAAAAATTAATTAAATTTAAAAAAAACCATAAAAATAAACATAACACGAGAAACCATTACACTTACAAAGCTTTCATGTTTCATATACTTTTGACCGGCTTGCATATGGGTAGCAATACGGCTGACATCAAAAGTGACACAAATTTGCAAAACAGACTAATGCACTTTAACACATGACATGTTGTTGTAATTTGTTAGAATTGAAAATAAAAGTATTATGTATTTTTTAAAACAATGTGTTGTTTAAAAACTAGATTAGGCCCGAAATGAGTATCCTACGTTCGTATTTTGTGTTTTTATATATATATATATATATATATATATATATATATATATATATATATATATATATATATATATATATATATATAGGGGGCCTTAAAAAATATTTTGCGGGGTGGCCCTTTTTTCCTAGTTCCGCCACTGACCATCATGTGACGAAGTAGTCGAGAGGTTGATACCTCGTCACGGCCTTTCGTCAAACATCAAGTTGATATTCAAGTGATGCGGTATTTCTGCAGTTGTTTCCCATTGACCGTAAGTTTAAAAAAGCGTAGTAGACTTGTTTTTGCATGCATTAGTATATGCATAGTACTTGCACTGATGCTATCAAACGTATTTCACCCAGTATTTCTTCAGACTTTTTTTTCTCCGGGGGGGAGGGGGGGGGGGGGGGGCTTGATATTTTCGGGGGGGGGGGGGGGTTGGGGGGTGGCGGTCGACATTTTTCGGGGGGGGGGGGGGCAGACACTAGTTAAAGTGTATGTTTACTATATCAATTCCATCTCGTTCGGAGGGGTAAACCCCCCGAAGAGATGCCTGGAAGAAACTATGATTTCAACAAAGAAAATATCCCAAATGTAAACACTAGGTACTAAAGGTACTGCACTGTAGACGTTAGGCCTAGGTTTGTGACTTTAAAATAAAATAAAGACGTAGCCTACATGTAAGTTCAAACACGAGAAAAATGGCTCGTTGAGGAAGGCTACAACGGGTGCTATGTTGATAGTGCTGTCTCTTTTTTCTAAACAAAAACCAACCCCCCCCCCCCCCACACACACACACACATACTCCAAAACATGTCTACCGTCCCATTCAACGAAATATAATTATATACTTTTTCCAGTATCAGCCCCCTCCCCGAAAATTCTACCCCCGCCCCCGAAAATTTCAAGTACCCCCCACCCCTCTCCGGGGAGGAAAAAGGCTGAAATAAACTCTAGTCGCATTTGTAGATCATACAAACTACAGGACGAATATGGGCGGGGCTTCGCGTAAGAACGTCTAAGCCCCCTCCCCCCCTCCCCAACTCAAAAGAAACCCACATCCAAGGTATGACGGGTAAGTCTAGTATTTAACTAAATGTTTCAACTTTGCATACAAAACAATAATTTTTTGTTAGAATCTGTATAGGACAGGTATCTATTTTAATTTATTTTGAATAGCAGCCAAAAAAGACATTATCAAGCAAAAAAAATGTAATTCAGCTGTCGTTTTCAATTGCTTAACAATGAAGAAAGTGTTATTTCAACAATGTTTTTTCGACCCTTTGCATTTTACTTTTATATTGATAGAAAACGTCAGTGAATCATATCAAGTTCACATAATTACTTCACGCTTAAGGAATTTCGTTTCCATTGCAATATTAAAATAATGTTCTTTAACTCAAACGGTTTATAAATATTTTGCTCAATGTTTTTTACTGAATGATTTTTAAAAATGTTTGCATATTTTGCAGTTATTAATATTGGTATTTTTTTATTTCAGTATTGGAACCATCTATATATATAATTCTCTTCTGGGATCAGTTAGAAAACAAGCTGCAAGCGCGCCTTTGCAGTCCCCTCTCTTCCTCTCTATCACTGTCACTACCACCCCCACCCCACCCCCACATGATCTGGTGAGCGGTGTTCACTCTGTTTACATTTTACAATCATAGAGACGGGTTTGGTGACGGCTATTAGGGGCAGATAATTGAGTTTGAAACGATTTTAAACTTAGAGGAGGTAACTAAGAGGAGGCTGCTTTCACGTGGGGGGGGGGGGGGGTAGTGTTTTTTAAGCACATATTTTCAATGGCAGCATTGGTACTGTCGAATTCACAAATTATAAATTACTGAAAAGTAGATAAAAATAAATAAATAGCGGCGTATGATACGCAGCGGGTCGGGTCGTACTTTTAATCACACCAAATTGTAAACTATTCATTTAACATGTGTTAATCATAAAGACAAAACCTCGAAAAATATATTAACTTTTTATTTACTAAGTGTAGACGTGACATAGGAAAATATTCGTATTCATAAAAAAAAGGGTTTCATTCAAATAGCCATTTGGTAACTTCTTCAGAAAAATCAAAAATATATTAGAGCCTTAAAAATGACCTCACAGTTGCATCTTTACAATATGCAATATAATAATCACTAAGTATGTTTAAAATATCACCACATTGACATTAATTTATGCATCAATATATTGTAAACTTTTCATCACTTGATTATTATATAAAATTAACCCAATACTTTGCACTGGAGTTAAAAAAAGTATTCTAAGAACAGCATCAAAATAACATCATTGTATTCATGGCATAATTGTAAGCAAAATATTTTCCATACATAGTTGTAGAAAGTACCACATGGGTCGGAGACAATATAGAAACCGTTTTAAAAAAATCAAACTGAGAGAGCAACTAAAATGTAACTTTCATGGGATTCTAAATGTAAAATTAAAAAATTTGTGCACATTTACTTTTGAGTCAAATTAAGTCCAAAATTAAAGTTCATTGTTATTATATTACCATGTTGAAGGCTAAATAGATGTCACTGCCAAAAAATCTGGAACATTTTAACAGCTTTAACTATAGAACAATATTTTTTTAATCCAACTCTGTAATGACTCAGGTATTTCTCCACAATTAGATATGGTGTCTTGTCACCTCTAAATGTAGTGTCTGGACATCTTTAACTGTGGTGTTTGGACCCTTTTACTGTGGTGTTTGGACACATTTAACTGTGGTGTTTGGACACCTTTAACTGTGGTGTGTGGTCATCTTTAACTGTGGTGTGTGGTCACCTTTAACTGTGGTGTGTGGTCATCTTTAACTGTGGTGTTTGGACACTTTTAATTGTGGTGTCTTGTAACTTTTAACTGTGGTGTTTGGACACCTTTAACTGTGGTGTGTGGTCACCTTTAACTGTGGTGTTTAGACACCTGTAACTGTGGTGTGTGGTCATCTTTAACTGTGGTGTTTGGTCACCTTTAACTGTGGTGTCTTGTAACTTTTAACTGTGGTGTCTTGTAACTTTTAACTGTGGTGTCTCCTGATGTGTGAGACGAGAGAAATCTTCTGGGCATATTGTGTACCACACTGGGTACAGGTGTAAGGCTTTAATCCTGGAACAGAGACAAGAGAAAATAATAAATAAACCATATATTAAATTAATATTTTGTTTCTCTACTTTGTGTTTTAAAAAAAAAAAATCAATAACTTTTTCCACAAGCCTTATTTATAATATTTTATAATATAAGATCACTAAAATTGTTTCGATATATTTGTAAGAAACCCATTCCTACCTGTATGTAAGGCTGTGTGTCTGTCCATGTCTGTTGTGTCGAACATCTGGGCTCTACAGAAGCAACACACCCATTTCTTATGGGGGAAGTGGACCTTGCAGTGACGTCTCATTTTACCGCGTTCGTTGGTCACGTGACCACACAAGGCACCGTCATCAACAGCTCTTGGTACACAGCAGTGCATAATACCTTCACCTGAAAGTAAACGGTTATTAAAATAAATCTACTAAGGCAATATCATTTATTTCCGATTTTACAATACAGTTTTTTCTGTTAATACATTTGCTCTTAATAATTTTTAAATTGTCTACAACAACCTACCATCCGTTTGATACATGGAGTCTAAAAGATGAATAAATTTGTCCTCTCCAAGAGCTGCCAGCTGTGGGTTCTGGAAACTAAAACCGTTGGAGGAAAACGTCAAAGTCTGGATGTCTACACCGTCTTGGTGAAGCTGTAGAGAGACAAGTTGATGTTATATTTTATGTTTTCGAATGTTAAACTTGGCGATTTAAATTCTTTAAAAAGTTAGGTTTTCAATAAATAAATGTATTGATACTTTAAATTTGGCGATTTAAATTATTTAAAAAGTTAGGTTTTCAATAAATGAATGTATAGAGAAAATAAACCTACGCTGAGTAAATGGGTCATGTAAGGGAAATAACAAAGAATTTGAAGATTGTCCTTCAGTTGTTCAGGTATTTTGGGTAAATTACTGTTGGCAAAAAAATCACTTAGTGCAGTTTTGAGTTCCTGCTTTGAATCCTGATCTTCTGGTATTTTTGGAATCTGGTGAAAATAAACAACACAAAAATATTTTTATTTATTTAGAATATTTTTAAAAAAAAAGAGGATTACGCTGCAGTTGTGAAAAAGAGACCCCCCCCCCCCCCAAAAAAAAAAGCAATAATTAAGCGAAAAGATTCAACTTACAATGTAATTTCCCTTTTCATCACAAAATCTCTCCTTGTTTGTTGAATCAAATTTTATGTTTAGTTTATGAAGTTCATGGTCACCATAGGACATCACTTTCTCTCTTTTTGCTGAGTTATCTTTCTTAGCTTTTTTTCTAGTTGAGCATTTGTTTCCAGAATCTTCTCCCTTTCTTTTTCTTGCTTGAATAATTACGGCCATATTATCTGTATGGTACTGAGTTTCCTTTTGATCAACATGACCATCAATAATCGTGTTGTCAACATATTCATCAGCTTTATTCTTGTCATCATGGCTTTCATGTGTCTTATTGGTAGCAACATGCTCAACTCTCATCATGTCAGGAATAGGTCTTGTATTTTTCTCGTAGGTAACAACAGGAACTTCATATACAGGGGTCAGCCGGATAGCATTATGTTCATTTATCTTGCGCTCAGCTGTATCCTTAATAATCTTCTGTTCACGTATATCATCCGTTATCTTCTGGTCAGGTGTATCCTCCATTGTATTCTGGTCCTCGTTGTCGCAGGTCGCCACGTCTATTATAAAATCATCTTCATCTTCCTCAGATTTCGTAACTTGAGGCCTGTCATCGTATAAAATTGTTGCTTCTTCGTCTGCAGCAATTTCTTTCTTGAGCAGCTGGTGATACGATGTGTTAATATGAATGCCAAACTGTTGATGTCCATTGTTTGATGGGTCAGGTATTTGATGTTGGACTTCATTAATGTTAGAATCATTAATTTCTTGATTGACTAAACCAGTGGATGTGAGATCTAATGTCTCATCAACCTGTATAGACCTGGTATATTGTGGCATGTGATGGAATAGATCTTGGTATGTGATTGGATTGAGTAGAACTTGTTAGGGGATACAATGGTTGAGCATTGCAAGCAACAGACTGTAGTAAATGAAGATTCCTTAAGTCAGGTATAAAAGCTGCAGGGGGTGGCATGACATTAGAATATAAGTTGGTTGGTGGCTGGTAGATTGGTCTGGTGGTGGCTGGGCAAAATGGTGGGAGAATAGCTGGTCTGTAATGTAATGGGAAATGTTGAAATGTGGGGGAAAGAACTGGTAATGGGTTGTAGAGAGGAAATCTTGGTAATGTGTAATGACCAGCTATCTGATTGAAGTGAATATATCTGGATACAGTGTCATTGTTAGCTAGTTGATTAAATCGTGAGGATCTTGGTACAGCAGTTGAAGCTGTAGACGAGAATCGTTGTGGTTCCTGGTAATGTTTGTTGTAGGAACTAGATTCAGGTGAGTTGTGTTCACATCCTGACATGGATGAATGAACACCGCTGCTAGATGATGGTGAACTCTCGCCACTTCTCGTCAAAGATGTGGTTTCACAGCTTCCAGAGTCTGGCGATGAGCTAGAGGTTGTCTGTGTTGGCGAGGATTGGCTATTACTATCTAAAGAGTTCTTGCTACTTCCAGCAATTGGCGAGATTTCGCAGCTTTCTGGGAGGGTTGAGGCGTCATCAGAACCAACAGAGCTGAGATTTGTATCCGTGTGTTGAAAATCCCATGGGCGCCAAAATGATAACATTAGTTGGTATTTAGAGACGCTAAAAGCAAATGTACATAATCTAACTAGATTTACAAGACAACGTGTGAAGCCACTGACATTGTAATGACAGGAGAATATTGAGGACATGGATTGTTTTTTGTTTGGAGAGTAAAAGCTGTATCGTCTGGGTAGACTAAAATTGTTGTGTTCGATAAGTTTGGTATGTCTATTGCTCTGATGTATGTATTGTACCTAATGCTTTCTAAGATGAGTTCTAAAGCTAGTATGTAAAGGGATGTGAGGTGGTGTGGGGGGGGGCATTGTCTATTTAATTTTAGGATCTATCAGTAGGGGGGGTGTGTGGGTTGTAAAATATGATCTTTATCCAAATTGTTTTCTTTAAGAATTGTGTGAAGAAATTTTTCTCCTGCTCTAAGATGAGTATGCATGCTGGGTGTTTTTATCGTGTGTACACTAAATAATATCTCTGATTAGGTGATTGTGAATGCGTATTTTCCTCCCTGTGATATTGCATTGTTGGTCAACATGAATTAACTGTATAATTGTATAGTAATATGTTAAAAATATTAGTAAGTCTATAAATGTGGGTTAAATTAGGGTCAGTCTGGGATTTCCGAAGAAATGTTATAACGTATGTGATACAATTTTTATCGCACCGTTCACAGGAAAAAAAATGTCATTGCTGGCTACACGAATAGGGTTTTATCAGTTGGGAAGATTTTAAAATAATTCTCTATTCAACAATTGTAGTATCGATCATACATTCTTCATCAAATGTCTTCTAAATATGTAACTTATATCGCAACTGTGTTTAAACCATAATTGCATAGCCATTTTATATAGAAAGCAAGGACATATATTAAGGTTTTTATCATTTTTCAATCAATAATATAATATTTTAAAGATTGTATCATTTCAGAAACAAACCATTGTGTCTCTTTTATATAAATTATTTCCAATGCCTTAAATATATTTAATTTGTCAATTAAACACCAACTTATTTCCCTTGCAAACTTTCAAAATATGAATTAAATTTTTTTGTGAACTAAAATAACAACATGTACACTGCAGTAAGCCTAATCTATTATACACATTTAAAATGAACTAAAATAGAAACTATCTAACCATGTAAAATATGCACCTGCACAGGCGATTTGAACACAGGGGCTTTGACTATAAGTGGTTTGTAGGTAACGATGTTATGTTTTTTTTACCACATTGTCTTTGCTAAGATGTGGTTTGTCCAAACATGTGTTTTATACATATAGGATTTTTGAATACACATGGTTTACTCATTTGCATTTTTTTCACATATATTTAATAATTGAAAAAAAAAAATAATTGAAGAGTTACAATTTATGGCGCTTTAATTAAACTTTCCTTTTCCGATTAGGTCCGATTCTTTTTTCCCAAAATAAAGCACATGAGCCAATACACACAGACACGAATAGATGCTTCATATCGTTATCTCCATAAATCAGTTAAAAAAATAATAAGCAAAACATTAATTTTACTCAAGTTATATTGACAACACTCATACATATTCAAAATGTCTAACCTAATTAGTTGTTTGTTCATATCGATTTAAACCATTAAAAAAATTTAAAAAAAAACAAAACAACGAATACGGTATGGTGATTTTAAGTTACTTGTAAAGACACCCGAAGTATTCTGTATATCTAAATTCCCAAGGACAAACAAAATGGCTTTTTTACACATTCTACAGTGAGTGACCCTTAATATAATTGTGGTGACCCGTGGGCTACTGCTGGTGACCCGAGGGTTTTTGCTAGTGACCCTCGTGATCTATTGTGAGTGAATATTTCAATGTGATAACTGATCTAAGTTGTCTCAATAAAACAGGAAAGAACACGAGGGGAAACAATTAATTGATCAATTGCAATGCCTTACTAAATTTCTTTTAAGCCGATACAAATGTCAATTCACTAAGTGATAAATAAAACAGTTGATTTGTCGTTTTATTGCTAGATATTTTGAAAATACGAAGTAGGGTCTTTGATCACAGGTGGTTTGTCAACGGGTGTTTGATCACAAGCGCTGTGTCCGGCTTTAAACACAGATGTTTTTTTCCATATAAGGTCTTTGATCACAGGTGGTTTGTCCAATGCTGTAGTTTGATAATAAGCGCTTTGTCCATACATTGTAATGATTTATTTTAAATTGTGTGTAATTATATTTTAAATTTCGGCAGGATATAATATAATAATATGTTAATTCATCATATATAAATACAAGTCATCTAAACCATACAATTATTACTTCTTTGAATACACTGTTGGCATGTTTATTTATCCTTTGTTATCCTTTCTATTTATGTATTTTCAAGTACGTCTACATTATTTTTTGTGAAACTTGTTATATGTCGCATTATTTATATTACATTTATATTTAAAATAAATTCTATGAGGCGTAGCACCAGCCTTTATGTGGAGACTAAAATATCGTTCTTAATTTTTTTTAGTACGTTAATGTCTTTTAATGGACTCCCAGGAAACATGTATAAAATCGTATTAAATTATTTATATTACATTTATATTTAAAATAAATTCTATGAGGCGTAGCACCAGCCTTTATGTGGAGACTAAAATATCGTTCTTAATTTTTTTTAGTACGTTAATGTCTTTTAATGGACTCCCAGGAAACATGTATAAAATCGTATTAATTGTATCACAAATTTAAATCAAATAACAATTTATAATATCAATTTTAAAATCTACATATAATGGTCAAAGCCACGCTGTGGTCAAAACCCCTATGGTCAAACCCCCTATGGTCAAACCCCCTATGGTCAAACACCTGTGGTCAAAGCACCTAGGACCGATTATCTTGAGTATTTCGTGTGATTGCTTACATGACAAATGTATTAGTAAAGTTAAACGTTATAAAATTAGGAGATCAGTGTTTACGTAACGACACCTCACGTTTCATAACAAATTGTATTGTAATGCTATTTGTTTTTATTGTTTCCAAAAGTAAAAGTGTAACAGCATGCATATTAATGCAATGTTGCTCTAATTTAGTGTATCGGTTTTAAAAAAAAAATGTGTATATCATGTCCTTCATCCGGCCGCTATATTTAGATTATACACACTCAAATAAAACCCACATATTTTAAGTTTACTTTGAGACATTAACGGCAACAATTGTGGTACCAGATCTTTACTGTTATTGAGTACGTCATTATATGGTCATCACGTGGTCATTAGGCTACGTAAACAATCAGTAACACTGTAATTAAAATTCATTCAGCGGGCCTTAGTGACAAATAGCATCATTTTTTTTTTCTTATCAATGGGAATCCCGTTCACAACAATTGATTTAGTTCTAAAATTGTTATGTCTCCGTGGATAAAGAGACTTGAATTTAAGTGAGATAAAACAAGTCTTACTTTGGGTATTTTCAGGAACAGTCTGGTATTTACAATTAAATGTTTTATAATTTATGTTGAAGTTTTCATGAAACTGATCTAACAGGAACATTAATTCGAACATGCCAAAAGGAACTAGTGGGGTGGGGGGGGAAGTGGTTATGTCGATAGTTGCCTGATTAGACTTCATCTCAGATCTTCAAAATGTGTAACACACATCGTGAAAGTGTTTAATATTCAATGACATACATATTTTAAATAGAAAACAAAGGCATTTTATAATTATTTTCAAATATTCATTTTATACAAAATATTTAGGTTTATACACGTAAAAGATGTGTGTTTTATTCTTTTTTTTTTTGCACATTTATTTTATGTACTTGCTTTCTTAATTAAGAAGGTTATTACTTCCCCTGCTAAAACTTTGAGAACAATATTAACAAAAAACATAAAGTATAACACTTACATTGCTCATCAAGACTAACAGTAAAGTAGACTTACCTTACTATAATCACCATATTGTTTTGCAATTCGATGCTAGAAATGTTACTAACATTTAGACACATTTAAAATAAACTAAATAAAAATATGTAATCATATATGATATATAGTAGCTAGGTTGGGAGCGAATTAGATAAGCTAATTAAACAAACAAAACAGAAAGAAATTTTTTTTTTAAATTATGCGATAGTAGAAAGAGCAAAAAAACGTAAGGTCATTGAGAAATCTAAGTATTTCGAAAGTCGTGGAATTTAGAAATAAAAACATAATAGCATTCAATGCTGGAAATTACTTAAATAATATAATAAATGCTTTTATCCAACAAAAAACAACTAAAATTCGAATGAGATACCGATCATAGGAAAACATTTCCTGGGTTTCACTTAAGACCAACTTCTAATTGAGTTTTTTCTTTTTTTCTTTTTGTGAATCAATACGTGCTATTAGTCTACACCTGAATACTTTTGATGAACAATAAACTTAATATTTTTGTGCAGTTGTTTTTTTTTTTATTAATATTGTAGTTCATGTTTATAAAAATTTAAAATATATTGAAGGGCTGAGAAAAGAGTATTTTTTTGTTTTTTTTCCCGTGTGTGTAAGGTTGTTAGCCACCCTACATCAGGTCGCTGAATGCACGGTCAATATGTGCATCACACGACAGACAGTCCCCTGGTGGAAATAGATAAATACCCCCCTCCATCTATCCAAGTATCTATGTCTAAAACTATGTCTTTCGGTTAGCATTACCTATGTTAAATCGTATCTTTGTTCTTTTCAACTCATTTAGAAGACACATTACATTTCTCATTCACTTGTATATGGCTAAATGCAACAGACTCATAATGTTTGAAAGTAGACGAATAAACATCATTAATTTTTAATAACAGCTAGCTATTTAAAAGAAAATTATTATTTTAGGCATTAAAGCGTAACAAGTGAAGGAGCGATGTTTAAACTAAATAATGTGCTTGTCTCTGATAGAAACATAAAATAAGCACATGCTGTTCGTTTTCTAAATGCATCAAAAGCATTAATAAAACATTGAGGATCACCTTTAGTTTAAGGCATTTATTAATAGTTTTAATTTTGTTTATTATATCATTAAATAATGTGTGGGCATTATTTTCTTTTTTTTTTTGTTCTATGTAAATTAATTTCTTTAGTTGAGAATTCTTTTTTTATTTGTGAGTCGCTTCCCGTCAGTCTTTTAAAAATTTAATGGAAAGTCATTGTGATATACTCTTTAAAATGCAAAATCAAATTAATATTCATTAAGATCACACAATCTTATAATAACTGCGTATTTCCTCTAATAAATATGATATATTATTGCCTAAAGATGGGCTGATTATTTGAAGAGTTTCAGATAGTTTTTGTAACTGACTGAGGGCGGGACCTATCTGATTGTTCTGCTTATTATATACTTTTCGTGAGTATGGTAGTACAGGTTAAACTGGGTTCAAATTCTTTAGCAGTGTTGCTCATGGTTGTTATATTGCAACTAATGCTTCTAAAAGATGGTGTGAGCAGCTTCTATAGAAGCAAAATGTACGATCCTACTCAGATGTCCCGACCTCAACCACAGTCAACTGTGGGGAATGTCCAGACATGTACTCAGCTCCGTCTTCAACACGTTTTTTATCAAAGAAAAATTGGCCCCAGGCTTAAGTAGTCACATAATCAGACAACTAATTAGTCAACATAAAATACTGAACTACGAACGACGGGCATGTGGACAAGTGGTTTCCAACAAAATTAAGCATTTTTGCAAATCACATATGTAGTTGTTTGCGTATATTAAAATAAAAGGGAAATTTTTTAGATTTTAGGTTAATGTTTAATTATGTTGATGTTAGCGTAGACTTTCTGCTAAAACGAACTTTAGACATGCACTTGTATTCACTTATTTGGTCCTAAATCACATGCACATCAACTATACATGATAATATGGTACACTGAAGTTTGATCACAGCGAGACTTTGACCACGTGTACTTTGTCCAAATATCCAAATATGGTAATGATTAACTTAAGGCGTCATACATTTATTACGTCCACAAAAATATCGATTATGTCAGCGCGCTTTTGTCTGCGCTATTATGTCGGCGCTCTTTTGTCGTGCGCTCTTTTGTCGGAGATCTCGGGGCGCTCAACTACAAATTTTAAACAAATGTTAGGTCTTTGAGTACTCAAAAACTTTCCAAATTTTACAGAAGTTGGAATGGTCTCAACCACTTTTCCTAAAGCTTATTGTGAAACACTCAAGGGAGAGAATTCAAATTATACACGTTTACTACCGTTTTTGTTTATGGTTATCTGTACTCGTTACACACTATTATTTTCTGCACTCGTAATACTTTTAGCATAGGATCTATACTAAGGTTATATAGTAGTAGGGATAGCGGACAGTTTGACTAACTGAATTTTTTATTCGTATGGCTTTGTTTGGTGTATTATTTATTAGAAGGCCGTTGTGTGCATTTGCGTATATGGTTTTAATCCATGTTTTTAGGTAAGGTTGTATGCACATATTTTCTTCCTTTAGCCGCGTATCATCAACTGTATTAAATGTTTTATATTGATCAATACAATGGGTTGCCAGCTATATGTTTATATTATATTGTCTCTCAAAAGACGGGTGCGATTCTGGATGTTCCTCCCTAGGATGTTGTATTAATGGTCTCGGTAAATTATATCCGTTGTGTACTTTCCTAGTTAGTGTTTTCGTTAATACTTTATATGGGTCTATACTTTTAAAAGGATTTGAACAATTACATGTATAATGGTTTGTGTCCGTATAAAGTCACTAAGTCAACCCAGCTCTGATATTAGAGCATTTTCAAATAACCTCATTGTATTAAAAATTGGTACACATAGGTTACAATGATTTGTTTAATAGACGATGTATGTTTTATCAAAAACAGTGGTAGTTGAACATAACGTCAGATAGACATATAGCTTAATATGATGTTAGGAAAACATGACTCAGATAAGACAGTGTATATACATAGATAGAACAAAAAATACGAGGAAATAAAATGGTATTTTTTATAGCATAAATGGCAAGGTGACGGCGTAGTCGGATGATAGAGCATACGACTGCAAACCCCGAAAGTCTAGAGTTTGAATCAGAGCCGTAGCTACATATTTCGACGCCCCGGGTGAACTATCGATGTTGTACCCCGTCCATTTTTATATTTAAATCTCCCGTAACAGCCACAATTTGTGAATTGGTTTGAAGGAAACAGTAAGAAAAAAAAAATGATGAAACATATCCTACAGTTCTAACCCCACGACTGTCGCATGCTCTTTTCTCAATGTCTGACAGTCATTTATTTTTCTTATGTAAGCACTTGCTTTTCTCATAATTTTATTTGATCTTACATTGTATTATAGTTTTGATTTTACCAATAAACATGTTTATTTACCAATAGTAGTTAACTCCCTCTGTTAAATGCAATATTTAATGTTTTCAAGGGAGATAATGCAAATATGCCACAAATAGCAAGCCACGTAAAATATGCAAAATGGTGTAATGAAGTACTTTTTAATTTTAACACAGAGTAAATAATTTATAGAATATTAAAATTGCAAACAAAGACCTTCAAAATGTTTTGTTTAACTTCGAATAATTATTAAAACATTATTGTAATTGCAAAAGTTGAAGGCCTTATATTTACATTTAACTTTTTTTAAAGACTCGCAATAAAATCTAATTAATGTACTAACGGAAAAACACAGAACATGAATCCATTTGTTTTCTAATAGATCTAATTTCATTCCAAAACTTTCCATGACTTAAAATCGACCCTTGGCAATGAGGGCACGCTACCTTGAAATACCCGCCAGTCCGGTTGAGTGGAGGGGGGGGGCGCTTCTATTTCTGTCCAAGCGTGACTACAATGTGAACTTCTGACTCCGCAGCTAAGGACTGAGCATAGTAAACTAAGCAGTCAAGAGAAACCTAGTTTG
The DNA here is from genome assembly GCF_028476545.2 of Physella acuta. Lineage (NCBI taxonomy): Eukaryota > Metazoa > Mollusca > Gastropoda > Physidae > Physella > Physella acuta. The sequence continues at coordinate 791,087 of NW_026731880.1, forward strand.
CTCAACTTATTTTAGTCTTGTTCTTATACCATTTTATTTTCTCTCTTTGATTATTATATATGCAATTGATGTTCATGTCTTTGATGATGTGCAAAATCTATCAAATAAATTATTATTACTGGTTTAAATGTTTAAAACAATTGAATTAATTAAAAAAAACCTGTTTGAGGACTGTATAGATGTAGATGTTTGAAAAGGGAGGGTTTTTGCTTTTACGTGTCTCATTGTAATGACATAACTTTTCCGATTGCTTAAAATTTGTATCATTTTAATTCTCTGTAATCCCAAATTTATTTCAGCTCTACTTAAAAACCCAAATTCCACCTCCCCCCCCCCCCCCCCCCCGTCCCCCGTCCCCTCAGCCCACCACGCCGAGGAAAAAAAAATCCCTTGAATCATCATTTAATTACACATTTGCATTTTCAGTTTCAGGTTTTTTTTTTATTGTTTTATTATTTTTTTTTATATATTTAACCCTTTATTTACGGAATTATGTTCTGAATGAGATTTTTACTTAAACAATGTGTTACTATATTGCTTTTGGCACATTCAAAGCATATGTCGAAGGAAATTTCGTTTCATAAATTTTTAATGGCCCAAACAGATATTGGTACTTATAAGTACCGTCAGTAATCTAGGACATTTTTTTTCAAAAATTTTTTTTTTACAAAACAGGAACAAACGATACAATTTATTAACTAATAACATGGCAATCATCATAACAATCACATTTTGTGATTTTCACACATAAATACAGCACACAAGTATATTTTGAGTACGATTTTTACTGGATTTTCTATGGGAACACATCTTAGACCTCATACACAGCAAAAGTGATCGACATGTCATGCTCCCTCAATCTTGTCTGTGGTCTTTCTGGTGTAGCAACGGTTGCCGGAATGAATATGCTTTTGCTGGAAGCTTCCAATAACTAGTACAATGAGCCGCATAAACAAACAAAAGCCTAGTCATTCAGCACACAACTACTAGTATACTAGTATAATTGTAGCCTACTACAATGTTATGACAAGTCTACACTACAGTGCAAAGTTCATAAATAGAAGTGAGCTCAATGTGTTTAGGATAGCCGTAGTGGATTACTTTTTTCTGTTTACAGATTAAAATTTACCTTATAGATCTATACTATATGCAGAAGTATGGACTATTACTATTCTACAGGTATACATTACGTAAATGTTATTTATTGTTGGCAAGACAGTTTATTGCAGTAAATATAACTAACAAATTAAATCTAACTACTAGAACTAGGCTTTGGTATACAAATGCAGTAAACTAAACCTTGTAAACAAGCCTGCAACTGATACCTTTATTCTTGTTATTTTTTACTAATAGAAAATAACATGTAATTACAATATTTCTTAGGTAAACCTTATGCAAACCTTCTTATAAATGTGTAAATATAATTTTTTGAGTACATTTCGATAATTTATTATCAAGACAATATTTATGTAACTCCACCTAACAAATCTGCCATTTTCTAAAAATCCTTAAAAAATGACCGTGTGCCCTGACGGTACTTATAAGTCCACTTGTAAACATTGATCTAATACAAAGACAATTTGATTAAAATTGTATAACCTGAAGTTAAACGCGTTTGCCTGACTATTGAAGGTGCCAATAAAAAATATTTGGGGTTGAAAACTTGAAAAATAAGGTAAAACAAAGGGAATTCAGGAACGTGTGTGAGAACTGTACAGAACAATTGTGAACTACCGATATAGCAAGACATTGAAAATGGCGCCACACCATTAATTTAAAAAAAACATTGATACCTCCGACTACCGGCGACTCAGGGGAGATAATACTATTAATTACCTCAATACTTTTTAAAATTCGTATTAAATTAAAAATAATACAGGCACTTAATTAAAGTGGTACTTATAAGTACCGTCAGTAGATAAAGGGTTAAACGTTTTGTATTAGATCTATGTATAAGTAAACCATCTTAAATGAATGAAAGCAGGCTACAAGTAAGAAAGAAATACTACTATTGTAAATCTGTATCAGTCCTCACAAGCCGGTGATAAAAACTGTAATACTCAAGCGAACACACACAACTGACGCTGTAAATTATTACATGTCTGAGACGAAAAAAAAAAAAAAAGAAAAAAAGAAATATGTGTTTGATCTAATCTGTATATGATGTAAGAAGGTGAAGATGAACATGATACATTTTAGAGAGCATCAACTGCAACTTTCTCCTAGCTAAGCTAAAACTCTAAGTATTGTGTTTGTGGCCGTGTTTTTATCTAACTTCTTTGGACAAATGTTAATGTATAACTGTACTTGTTACATAGATAACCGAGATATAATCTCGTATCAAAACATGTTATGTTTTTTCATTATCATCAATAGAACTAGACTTGCCCAAAACATGAGCAACCAAACGTCCTTGAGATAATTAAAAAAAAAACAACTGGATCAAGATATTATTTTCAACTAGTGGCTTCAGAAAACACAGTTTTAAATTAAAGTTGTTGACTGTGGTTATGGAAAATGGAAAATGGACAATAGATATTGATAGAAAGGAAGATCACAATTTGTTTAGGCAATTAAATATTTTTACTTTTGACTGCTTGGTAACTCTAATTATCGATCATAGTAAACTGTACATGCCACAGTAGGGATTCTTTTTCAAACTCACAGATACCATGTACTTCTAAACTGTGAAGACTACATGGTCCACTGAACCTGATCTCCATGTTTCATACATTGATAATGTGATGCCAAGATAAAGATTTGAAGTCAAAAGGCCATTTATATAATACATGTGACAAGAATTCAATACTGGCTACAATGCAAAACCAAACTTGAATATAGGCAATGGATAGCAAGAGCTCACATTTAGTCATTACATCAAAGACATATCACATCAAGACCTGGTCGTAGAGGCAAGAATTTCACTTCAACCTCACCAGAAGTTGATATATATGAAAGGAAGAAAAAACGCAGGAGTTATGCACAATGTACAACAGAAAAAAAAATTAAGCTGAGTACCCCAAAATGTGGAAGATGATTGTGAATTCATTATTTATTGAGCTTAAAATGTAATATTTGATGAATGGTAGAAAATATTCGATGGGGTTACTTTTTTAGAGATAACCGCCGTTGTCATAGTTACCTGAGTTTTTTCACCATTTTTTTTAGTGTAAATGCATATGCAGATGTACCTTAAAATGCTGTAAATAAATAATTGTTTTCTAATGAGTATTATTTTTATTTTTACCAGCGCCTACCCCCAATGATTAAAATATTTAAAAAAAAAATGAAAACTAATTGGTATTTCGAGACGCTAAAAGCAAATGTACATAATCTAACAAGATCTACAGGCACAGGAACAACGTGTGAAGCCACTGACATTGTAATGACAGGAGAAAATTAAGGACATGGATTGTTTTGTTTGGAGAGTAAAAGCTGTATCGTCTGGGTAGACTAAAATTGTTGTGTTGGATACGTTTGGTATGCATATTTCTCTGATTTATGTATTGTACCTAATGCTTTCTAAGATGAGTTATAATGCTAGTCTGTAAAGGGATGGTGAACGGGGTAAGTGGAAACATTGTCTAAATAATTTTGAAATAATAAAGGTTTGTGAAATATTATGATCTATCAGTAGGTGGTTGTGTGCGTTGTAGTAGATGAATTTTATTCAATATGTTTTCTTTGAGAATTGTGTGAAGTTGTGTGTGCGCTACTCGGTGGAAAGTTTTCTCCTGGTCTAAGCTGAGTATGCATGCTGAGGTGTTTTTATCCTGTGTATACTGAACGATGGCTCTAGTTAGGTGATTGTGATTGTGTATGTTCCTCCCTGTGATATTGCATTGTTCGTCAACAATTAACTTGTGTGAGAATGGTTCTAGTTTGGCAATCTAGGATCTTGGTAAATTGTATAGCCGGTGTTAAAAATATAAGTAATTCTATAAATGTGGGTTAAATTAGGGTCAGTCTATGATTTCTGATTAAATGTTATAAAATATATGTTACAGTTTTCATGGCACTGTTCAAACAGGAACATAACTTCAAGGGTGGCTACACGAATAGGGAAGGGGTCGGCAACCGTTTGAGACGGAAGTGCCAAAAGTTACAATTTACAAAATGTCCCAGTTTTTAAAGTGCTACATTTTTTTTTCAATATTTGGTATTTGATTTGCTATTTAAAATAGATGGCTGCAGGACATTACCCCCCCCCCCTGGATATTTCCCCCCCGGACATTTCCCCCCCGTATTTACCCCCCGGAGCAATTACCCCCCTGTCAATTAACCCCCTGTCAATTACCCCCCCCCCCGGGGAATTACCCCCCCCCCTCTCAAGTTAAAATCCTAACTCTAACTAGAATGTTATACCTATATACTACTTTAATCAAAACTTTAAGAATAAGACCAAAACCTAAGCATCCACCTTAGCCTAAAACTTCACACAAAACCAAAACCAAAGTTAGACACATCCCTAACCCTAACACTAGCCTAACCCTAACCCTAACCCTAACCCTAGCCCTAGCCCTAGCCCTAGCCCTAGCCCTAACCCTAACCCTAACCTTAACCCTAACCCTAACCCTAACCCTAACTCTAACCCTAACCCTAACCCTAACCCTAACCCTAACCCTAACCATAGCCCTGGCCCTAGCCCTAGCACTAACCCTAAACCTAAACGAAACCCTAACCCTAACCCTAAACCTAAACCTAAACCTAAACCTAAACCTAAACCTAAACCTAAACCTAAACCTAAACCTAAACCTAAACCTAAACCTAAACCTAAACCTAAACCTAAACCTAAACCTAAACCTAAACCTAAACCTAAACCTAAACCTAAACCTAAACCTAAACCTAAACCTAAACCTAAACCTAAACCTAAACCTAAACCTAAACCTAAACCTAAACCTAAACCTAAACCTAACCATAACCCTAACCCTAACCCTAACCCTAACCCTAACCCTAACCCTAACCCTAACGCTAACCCTAGCCCTAGCCCTAAACCTAACCCTAAACCTAGCCCAACCCTAACTCTAACCGGGGGGGGTAATGTCCTACTGGGCGGGGGTAATTAACAGGGGGGTAATTGACAGTGGGGGTAATTACTCTGGGGGATAATGTAGGGGGGGGGGGGGGGAATATCCGGGGGTAATTAACAGGGGGGAAATGCCCTGTTCCCAAAATAAATAGCTTTAAATATGAAATAATATTTATTCATATAAGAAAATACACGTTTCACCAGAGTAATAAAATTACTAATCAAATAATATAACTATTGGACTATCACTGGGGTCGGCAACCTGTGGCTCGCGAGCCGCATGCGGCTCTTTTGATGTCAAGATGCAGCTCTTCAGCTTCATGCACACATATTAATATATTTTTTTTTTCAGAACTCACAAAAATATTGTTCTGCAACACTCGGCAATGAATTGTAAAATAATAAACATAAACAATAAATGCTATTAGAATATTTAGTTACTCCCTATTTCAATGCACTTCCTATTAAATTGACCATCCCGAATTGAAACATCCAACTTCAACGTGGATATCACAAATAAACTAAACGATCTAAATATAAAACTGTAAGGAAAGGAAAACCCAGTATATGCCTTGTTTGAAAAAATTGGAAAATTACTTAATTTCGACAAATCTTTTTTTTTTTTTTTTTAAATATCACGATGAAACCAAGTGTAACTATTAATATGAATTACTTCAGCATTACAAAAAAACAGAATGACTGGATTTGAGAAATTCAAAACAAATGCAGGCACTCTGACGTTCATAGTAGATATATATATATATATATATATATATATATATATATATATATATATATATATATATATATATATAATCCTAATCATTTATCATAATAGTGAAATAAAAGTGTTAGTGGTTCTTTATTGTAATTTTGGCTTTTCAATATCCAAAGGACTATCCCAATCCACTTAAGAAGCAGTTAACGTTTTTTTCTGTCTTTACGAATATCACCAGCTCAGGAAGTATCTGCCATTAGCCAGGCAAGCCTCAACACGGCAAACTCAGACTAACTGTCATTGGGTATCGGTTTGATTACCGTGTATCTGTCACTTATGTCCTTTGGTCCTCACCAGGCATATCCCACCGTTCATTACCCAGCTCGACCGTGGGCTAATAACTAAAAACACTACGTCACTCAGGTCAAATTAATGTTTACTGACCGATTGGGTACCCAAGCGGCTGTCCGTATACTTTCTACTGCACTTATTCTCACTGTTCTCTGATGAGTGTGTTTATCTTGTTTAAAGTTGTGTTTGTTTACGGTGTAATATTTATTTTTAATTTTTAAAGTGAAATAATATAATTATTAATATTTTTGTGCAAGGAGCTGGATAGCCGTATTTTGACATCAAAAGAGCTGCATGCAGCTCTCGAGCCGCAGGTTGCCGCCCCCTTTGTAACATGAATAGGGTTCTCTCAATTGTGAAGTTTGTATATATATATATATATATATATATATATATATATATATATATATATATATATATATATATATATATATATATATATATATATATATATATATATATATATATATATATATATATATATATATATATATATATATATATATATATATATATATATATATATATATATATATATATATATATATATATATATATATATATATATTATATATATATATATATATATATATATATATATGATATATATATATATATATACTATATATATAATATATACTATATACTACTATATAATATATATATATCTATATAT